>NC_079896.1:20768075-20771994 GCF_024868665.1 Triplophysa rosa | reverse complement strand
GAGTAACTGTTTTAAGCAACTCTTAATTATATTTCATATGTAGGACTTTCCTATCACCCCTTTCACATACACACAGACCAACACAACTGCATTTCTGAACTATCGTCCGATTCTTAATCGTAATCGTCGATTACCTTTGACAAACCCTGCCGGGAAACCCGTTCTTCTTCCCCAGATAGAATTACACCTGCTGTGTAGTGGTTCATGATGTAAATGTCCCTTATCTCTAGCTGATTTGCAGCTATATGAAACAGGCCTTCAATTATCTGCGACATTGAATTTGTAGAAAACAAATTATATAGTAAAACATACAATAATGTCCAAAGCAACATAACATGTACTAACAAACAGGCTAACCAACAAAATGTTCACTACTTACTGTTATTTTATGAGCTCACAGAATATTCATGACATGATTTGACAAAATTTTAGCATGTATTCCTTTATGGAACTACACAAGTATGAAAATAAAATTCCAACTTTACCTCGCCTACTAGCCATTGGTGTGGCCGAAGTGTACGGAACTCACTATGGTGGATTATCATAGATTGTCCTTCTGTTTTTGTTGGAATTACAGAAACTACAATCTCTGTATCTCTACATTTCCACAAGGAAGAGAGCTGTAGGTCATAAATGTAAACCAAACATGACACATTCTTAAACATAATAAGATATACAGTACATACAAGATATATTAAATAATACATTGCAATGTGTTATCTCTCTATTTGGTTAATAAATATTATCCCCCTTGTGTTTCTTTCTGCATAAAATATACTTTTTTTAGGCGTTTCATTTTAGGTGTAACTGAATTTCCACATTAAGTTTAACAAAAACCCTCCTTACTTGATAATGTAGGCAATTTGAATTTTCTGATTGTGCCTCTGTTTTTTCGGATACGTCCTTATGTGGTCCTGCCTTTGCTTGCAAAATGTCATGCTTCTTTTGTCCTGTGTGACACTTAGCAACTGAAGAATGAACCTATCAACATTGTGGGTAAAAACAGAGCATATCATATGTAGTCTGATTGAATAGTTCTTCCATTTGAATTTTAGCTCTAATCTTATACACACATTTTTATTTTTCTAAACATTTGCCCAAAAATGTGGTTCAGGACAAAATGTGGTACAAAAATACTTTTTAAACATAATTTTGCTTAATACTTATTAACAAACATAGATGTTAGGACATATAATTTTATGTAATTTAACCGTTTTAAATAATATAATAAACTATAATATAATATACAGTATAACAAAAACAACGCATTAATGAATTAATTAATATAGGCCTACCTTCTTTTTTGGTTTCTTGAAGGGGAATGCCTTTCGAATAGGCGTTACATATCTCCCTCTTTTCTTCTGCCGACGTTCTTTCCATTTTTCTAGGTCCACTCGGAAAGACTGTAAAAAGAAATAGGAGTTGGAAGCATTATTTAAGATTTAGAACTGATTTGCAAATACATAATTGGTACATAATATTCCATCCACAAATTCATTGCCTCAAAGTATCAATGTAATTGTGAGTGTATGCATGCCCATAAATGTGTGATGGACCATGCACGCGAACCATGCATCAAGTGTCAAAAATCAAACAACAGCCACCGGACCACGGGTCTATCACATCTTTAATGATACTACCTAAAGCAATCTGCAAACCTTTCTTTGAAAAACTCGTTTCGAGTCTTCATATTCTTTAAGATGAGCAGTGTGAATATGTTGGTATCGAGCCACAAAATCATCCAGTCGGGTGAGTCTGCCAGAGGGGAAACGGATATGTTTCAAATCCCACTGGCTCTTCTCCATAATGCCCTGTGTCTTGTTGTCTTTTGTTATGTTCTGAGAGAGAAATACAGAAGTATTAATAACACAAATTAGAAGTTAAATGCAATTATATCAATATGAAATACTTTCACCTATAGTAAATATTTTAATTACTTGTCTTTGAAGGTTTCTCAGCAAATCATAACGTTTTGTGAACTCCACATATGCTTGACCTGTGCCATGGCGTCCAAGATCACCTTAATATCAAAATAATGTTATGCGTTATGTGCATAGCCACTTTTTTTAAAGAAGGGTTATGATACTTAATTAAATATGACTAACCTAGCATTATTCCAGTCCACAGTGCAGCATAGGGAAGAAGATACATGCCGATGTGTTTCACAAGACCTTTGCAAAAGTAATTGTTAGGTTGACCATCCTTCTGCAGGGGAGCATTGGAAATCAATCTTGTGTAATGCTTCGCGAAGTCATTGTTTCCTTTAATTTTCTTAAAAGAGAACACGTAAATGTTATTAGTGTTATGTTTGTGAATTAAAGGTATTTCTAGAATAAAACAAGAACCCTGCCCGAGCCATATTGGATACCAGTGTCCCCTGCAAAATAAAAAGTTTGTAATTTTATCTTTTAACTTGTTTAATGTTGTCTTTTGATGACCAAATAGACTAATTATGTTATGTAACTATATCACATAACAACTGGAATTGTAGTGTTGTTTTAACAAAATTGAAAACATTTATTTCACTTCTGCCAAGTAGAATACAATAGCTTCTGGTGTGTGGAAGCCTGAAAAGGTATAGCAGAACACAAAGATTACTTTTGTTCTAGTATTGCTAGTTTTTACATCATGTCTTCGTGGTGTCATGTTATTCTGCTAGTACTGTTGAATTGCCATTTATTGCAATTGTAAGCTGAATGTGTTCTTTAATTTAAAAGCACTTTGCAAAAGAACTTTCTTAAATAAAACGTATATACACTTAAGATTACCATATTCTAGCACTTCACATCTCTCTAGAAATGTAAATCTACATTTAATGTAAATGTAAGTGTAAATGTTCTGATACAACAAGGATGGACATTTACCTTTAAGTCCTCTGTGTTACTTTTGGACTTTGCAGTGACATCCACTTTCATCCCAGTTTTCTGCATCCACGACTGCAGGTTCTTGAAGTGTTTCTCAACTCTGGCCCCAACTGGATGGACTGGAAAAAACAACTGCAGCACTTTGTACCATTTCGTCCAGTTCTGCCACAGTACTTGCAGTTGTGAGGAGACCAAAAGTGTGCATGGCCAGATGGTAGTGGTTCTGCGCACTGAGGAATGGAAAAAGGGAATTTGGTTGTTATGTTTAGATGTGTAAATTCATCGTATTGGAGTGTTATCGTAACCACTGTGACCTTTATCCAACACTTGCAGATTTGATGTAAAAAAAAATTAAACAAAATTCACATTATTACTATTAGAAAGTTATCAGTAGTAAGCTATTATAACCACAATTGTTATTTGCATAATTTAAGGTATTAAGAATATGTCAAGACAATGTCATAATTCTGCCATTTTAAATCTACATGCAATCAAACATTGCAACCCCTCGAATAAGAGGGATTTCACTCACAGTATGTCAAAAAAATTGCAGGAATAAAATAGTATGCTTACTATTTTTTGCACATTTCTTTGGCATTTTTCATTATGTGACTGAGGCAACGGTGGACAACAGGAACTTCGAAGTCTTCTTTTGTTCCTTTTCCTGTGGCTATTCTGTAATAAAGGTTGATGGTATTCTGCAGATTTTTACGGACAAATGTTAAACATATTGCCTGCATTAGCACTATTGACCCATCACAGATAATCATCAAGGGTGACCGCATGGCTTTCCGCCCAAAACACTTTGCAACATCAGTTTGAAATGCCTCAAGGAAGTAGGTTACTGATGCTGTGGTGTGATCACAGGTGACATATGTTGCAACGGGAAAAGGGGAGGAGTTTTTCTTGGGATTCCTGACCACCAGCTCATACACGTAGAAAGGAGGCGAGCCTTTCTCTTTTTTTAGAATGCTGCCTGTGGCATCAAGATAAACAATGTCTTCTCGACAACGCTCTGGACCAGAGTAGAACACCTTTGGGGTGCAACATTACCT